>NW_020643262.1:1781809-1804357 GCF_003573695.1 Papaver somniferum
ACAAAAGATTCTAATAATATAAATCTCATTATTTGATTCCATAAATATGTTGAATTGATTTTTATTTTATTTTAGTCACAAATGTGCGAAATTAATATAATTTTTTTTCATTTTCAGGATCTTTTATAATAAATACATGAAATTACAAAAGATTCAAAAAATATAAATCTCACTATTTTGTTCCATAAATATGTTGAATTGATTTTTTTTTATTTTAGTCATAAATGTACGAAATGAATATAGTATTTTTTTTATTTTCTGTATTTTTATAATAAATACATGAAATTGTAAAAGATTCAAAAAATATAAATCATATTATTTTATTCCATAAATATGTTGAATTGATTCTTTTTTTATTTTAATCATAAATGTCCGAAATTAATATAGTAATTTTCTTTATTTTCTGGATTTTGACAATAAATGCACAAAATTAATATAACAATTTTTCTAAATAATGAGGGTCTTCTGTCGCGTGTGTCCCAACAATCCACCTAATCTACACCGCACATTGTCAGATCAACGCACCGTATCTAACGAAATTTCATCCTACGAATAATAATGGTTTCTCAATTAACCAATGAGAGCGCGACGTTACGCTCACCAACCAATAGAAGAGAGGATAAGCTCCACCAGTGCTATTTTATTCTGGAGTAAGGGATGGTATTGAGTTTTTAGGTTGTTGATTTTATTTCTTTGTACCAATATATTAGAAAAGACGACAACTTCATTTATAGTCCTACATGAGCTATCAGCCAACAACCACTTGTTGAAACCTGAAAATACTACAACTTAGTTAATCTATCTAATTAATTTAAAAATAATACAACTTCCTTAATTATACAATAGATAAGTTATATCGTTCCACATGTATCCGTAGTTTTATATAACATCAATAAACACCTAATAAAATCAGTATTAATAGTATCAGTCTATTTTAAGCACACTGAAAATATATTTTGAACACAATTATCAATCTCTTGATTTAATTTGATCAATATTTATCTTCGGTTAGTTTTAAAAACAAACATTTTTACTGAAGTCCAAAATAGAGAAATCAAAATAACAAATGGATCCATGTTGGTAACTATAAATTAGTTAGTTGGATATGTAATGGTGATAACGATAAGAGTGTAACAAATGAGATGACCTTTTTTCTCTACCAAACATATTTCAATATACTTAGAGAATGATAAAAAAACATTAGTGCTCAAATTGGATGAACTTCATGAAAAATAAAATTTCTAGTGCTTTACTTCGAAATTACAGTATGGTAGTCCTTTTTATCACAACACAGATATGATTCACTTAACATATGATGGTGAGCCTAATCCGTAGAAGAATGCAAGGACCATAATAACGTGACACTAATGCTTCATATGTCTAAGCTCCCAATTTAACTAAAATCAATTGGAATATCGACCAGCTCAATTTGAAACGAAATGTATATGATAGCGCTTCGTTTTGAACATAGTTTGAACAATAAATCATATTCGTTTAACAAACAGACATGTGTTAAAATGATTGATTTTAAAAAAATAATATGACAACAAATAACCAAGAAAGAAACTCACTGAGTAATATTATTCAATATAAAAATTTGTAGACACTCGGTAAAAAAATTGCAGATAATTTTTTTAACTCTTATAAAAGAGCAAATCAATAATCCCAAATAAAAAAATATTTAAAATCCCTATTTAGGTACACTTTCATACCTATTGTAGCCTATATTTGCACATATATCACGTTCAACCAAAATAAGAAAGCAACAATATATGTTGATTAAAAAAGGACATAAAGCAACCATAAAGTGTAATGTAAAACGTAACATGACAATAACATTTAATCCTATTTAAGTTCTGCAGTCATATAACCTAAAATCAAATATATATGTCTTTGGATTGCGCTCGACTTCCCATATTCTTTCTTCAGTTTTACACACTATAAAACCTTCTTTGCATATCTTCATTCTTTCTCGATCCCCAATTCTTAGCATTCTGCGTTCTTGTCTCTTTTTTACTTTTCATTCATCTTTGTAATAAAATTTTCAAAATTAGTCTATTTGCTCTTCAGATCCATGATTTTGGAAAGTACTCCAACTATCATGCTTTCTATATATCTGTTTTGTGACTTGTTTTCTTAGGAATGAAATTACTCTTGTCTATTCTTTTTAGTATTTTTCTTCAAAAAAATATCTGGAAAACATAAATTGTCTATTTTACGTTGCAATGATGTCTTTGTAGTTCTTTTGTATCCGACCCTCATTAGACTTTCAATCTTCTATGAAGCTTTTCTTCAGTAAATAAGCTTCAAGCATTTTACTGTCACGCGAAAATAGATGAGTTGTATAATTTTTTCCTGCATTATTAATTTTTTTCGTGTCATTCAATTTTATAAATTGGCTTAGTATGATGTCATTCAAGTTTTTGTTAATATTTTTGTCTTTTCTTTTCGTTGTGCATATAAATATGATAATTAATAGGGGGAAAGTCATTTTTACTAAGGGGAAAGCTGAAGTTGGGGTGGATTTAGAAGAAACCAAAAAAAACACCACCCATCAAATGAACTCTTTTACTTCTCTTTTTAGTTTTAATTTTTGATATCATTTTCATCAATTGTATCTATATTCCTGCAACTCAAAAATTAAAGTACGTGATTACCCCTTCTCCATTGGACACGTTTACATCCTAACTAACTGTATGTAACTATTGTTCTCTGTAAACTGGATTACTTGCATAATACATAGTATATTAATTTTAGTTCGTGGCAAAGAAAAAAAAAACGCGGCAGAAACGTTGAAATGTATATAGATGAAAGATGATTTGTATTGGCTAAATATATAACCTCCCGAATTCAGTACTATACCTCTGTCCTCTATTGTTCAGGTGATATGCGATTGTCACTGCCACTTATAAAAGAAAATGAATGTAGGTTATAAAGCTAATCGTCAACTATTTGCTTATGAAATTTGATATTAGAAAAATATTCTTCCAAAACACATAGTTTATTTGGATACACTGTTTCATTCAGTTCCTTAGCTTAATCACCTGATAGCCTTCTTATTATACTCATCAGAGAACAACATGTAGGGCTCCTTTTGTTACACTGCAGACTCCGATTGTAACTACCACTTGTTTTTTTGGCTACAGTTAGTGTAAGCGAAATAGAAGCGCTCTACGAGCTGTTCAAGAAGATTAGTAGTGCTGTTATTGACGACAGACTGATTAGGAGAGGGCATATTTTTTAAATCCACCCCAAATTCAGCTTTCCCCTGGTAAAAGTGGCTTTCCGCCTATTAATTATCATAAATATAATCTTATGTTATGATTTCTAATCCAATCTTTTTTAGATTCATAAAACTCAATCAAACAATACTGCGAAAATGTGCCCTTGTGCCCATATCGTTCTCCATGTATATACCGTTCCAACACATATTGGTTATCGAAATCCATCGGTTTTCTATTAAGGAAATAAGGGCATCGTGAGTAGGATTTATTTTGTTGTGTCGTACCTAACATAGGTTGTTTGATAATGATCCGTTCTTCATCTATTGAACTTTTTTGATCCGAATTTTGAACTACGTTGTTGTGGAGAGATATTTTTCTCTTTATAATGTTCTCTAAAACAATAGCTTTTAGCGTTATCAAACTTCTGATGTTGTAATATAAAAATTATGTTAATTTCTGGGTTTATGTAGTATAAACTTTGTTATTATGTTTGTTTATATACCTTTTTTTTAATGTTGGCTTGTGATTCGCATGCCTGAGTATATATGGAATTCAATCCGATTTTGGAAATTTTATAATTCTGGGAAACTGTGTAAGGTGTATGATACGTTTTTTTTATTTTAGGTATTTTGGAATTAGTATGTCCGATTGGTCTGAAACCTTAACATTTTTTAGCAACCAAGTCAACAATATTTGTGTGAGGTACGTGTATTATTCTCAGCGTTGCCTTTTCACCCAAATAAGCCAGTTTTGCCACAAAAGTACTAACACTGTAACTTGATTTTAATCATTGAAGTTGCACAAATTTCACAAAGTAAACAATGATATTTTCTCTTCATTGTTAACATTGCTTTTCCACCTCATTAAGTCAGATTTGATGTTGGATGTACTGACCCTGTAACTTGATAAACATTTACTCTGAGATGAATACCTTGCTACATCACAAGTTCACTAACACTTGGAACTATTAACTTGACTACTCTACATTATATTAAATGTGATAAGTGTTGGTTGCAGCGAGCAGTTGGAGCTCGAATAAACTGTGATTGGTGTTCTGAGCTTCCTGAACAAATGAAACATAATTTTTAAGCAAAATAATCTACCACAATATGGTCAAAGATGCAGTCGAACTCTGGAAACCATGATAATCAGTAGAATATTCTCCTAAGCTCAATTGTTAAGAAACTAATTGGTCCAGTAATTTGTAATAAGCACCACCTAAAAAACCAAAAATGGTTACTTAATTTTCCTTAAACATCGTTATTATAAATATTGCAGTCCAGGTCAAGGAAAAACATAAATAATCATTAAAAAGGATAAAAATAGATTTATAACCCATAGAGTATGCCAAATAAATTCATAGGACAATTACCCGAAACATTTTAACTTAAAAAAAACCCTAAAACATTATAATTGATCCTTTATGTAGAAGCTAGCACCAAAAAGAATAATCAAATCTTCTAAAGAACTTATTTCAAAAATAAATAGATATAGAAACCATTCAATTATTTCTTCACATTAGTTTTCAAAAAATAATTAGCCTTCTACTCTTCATTATCATAGTCTACTTTCTTTTTCAGCTTAATATACAACTTGTACACAACAGTTTTGCAAATTTTGAAATTTAGTACCAGGAATCTAAATTTAATTAATATCCACTTGTTGTAGTTGATATATTGTTAAATCAAACCTAGCTATGAGAGTTTTTAAACTCTCATAGCTATGAGAGTTTTTAAACTCCAATTCTTGTTATTTATATTATTGATAAGTAGTACATTCTGGAAGTGCATTGATTTTTCTAAACATATATAGATAAAAATGTGATTTGCAGCTGGAATTCTTCTATCTATAATAGATAGTGATTTCTAATAATAGCGTTATTCATAAATATTAAAGCAATAATTATGCCCCTACATTAGATATAAATATTAGCGCCACACTCCATGATATAACAACCCAGTGAAACACAACCACTCTTGTTAACCTATGGTAAACACAACCTATGAAGCATGTACATTGGAAAATATGTCATATAAAACTATGAATCTATATAAAATCTTTAATTACTTTTTACTGAAAATCAAAGTAACAATAGTGGTAGTTGATATACATGAAAATAACAACAACAAAAAATCATCCTGAAATTAAACCAAAGTTCATATGTGAATTCATTATCTCTATAATAAAACCTCAAGGTAGACAATCTTTGTGGTTGACAGGTCCTTGGTTTCATCCGGTAGTAGCATAGTTATTATACCTGCAGCAGTGCATCTTGATAATACTACTTAGAGTTTCCCATGGCTAATCACAAAAATGCACAAATCGATCCGAATGCATGTATGTCCTTGTGACTTGTTGATTATCACAGCATAAATAAGACGGACATGAAACTAACGGCTCTTCATGTTAGTATTCTTTGCTGACGCTGACGGTTTGAAATTTATCTTCGGGATTAATAGAATTTCTCTGGATTTTCGCCATATAAAATCTTGTCTTTAATTACATGTTGTCCTAGTGACTAATAGTATTGTGTCTTTGCAGAGATTTTTTCTCTTGTTGCAAGATTTCTTAACACCATCATTGACAAGCCAACTTCGATACCTAACTTGAACTGAGGCATTCCAGGTAGATTGAATTCTGCAGGAATTCGCTGGAAAGCTGTGGAATAGTGCCAGCATCATATGCATTTAAATTTTCTGCAGCAAGGTATGTGTACATATCCTCGTCTAAGTTTTTAATTGCTTCTAAATTAATCTCTTGCACATAGTCATAGCAGGATTACAATATAATCTACTAAGTAAAGCGTTCTGGAGACACTATTTCTTTTGTTCCCATTCAAGGATAAAGACTGGTTATCTTTCCAGGCATGTTCTTGCATCTATTTCCTGACTATGGAAGATAAAAAAACTTCCTTCGAACAATCATCAACTTGTCATTATATCCAACATATATAGATCAAAGACATGTTAAAAGACAAACTCAACAAATGGATGTAAACAACATTAGGGGTATTCATGCCCGTATAAAGAACTTTGCATAAGATACATTTTCCGGTTCAAGTACACTCAGCCATATATCTTGATGGAGCGCGAAGACAGTGTCATCATTTTAAAGTAATGATCTCCTCAGACATGCTCCAACAACTTCTTCATGACATCCACCGGGTATAACAGGAAACATCAGTCTAAAGTTTCCTCCTAGAACCACGGTAATTCCACCATATGGTTTTTCCTTATTCTGAATATTATGTAGCGCTCGATAAATTGTTCCAAGTCAAAATCTATGATGTATGCGAATTATTTTCCATATAATTAGTTTAACTTGTTGCAGGAGTTTAGACTGTGTATCCTATTTTTCAACTCCCCAAACATTATTCTCAGATATTTCTGTGGAGATCCTCAATGTCGAGTGTGATGCATGACCTCCTAAAGATATTTCATATGAAGCAGCAATCAGAACTATATGTCTATCCCTGCGGCAGCTAGACATCAATGTGTTATACACAAATGTTTTACCACAGACTGCGCTACGATTGAGAAAAAACATTTTACCTTCACCATCTCTTACAGAATTAAACATGGTGTTGTACACCGATGACTGGGAAAAATTCAACTCCTCGGTAATTTTTTTGACTTGAACATCACATACTTCCAGTTCAAGGCACCGATGTTCCTGCATGAACTTGTCACCAACAACATCACTCTATGTCAGTTTTGGTTTGGGAATATCCTCGAAAAGTTCAAGTGAATTACCAAATTCATGCAGCTATTCATCCAAAAGGTACAATAAAAAATAAAATACATGCTCATCGGTTGGCTTACTGATATTATACTTTGTGCGTTATTTAAAATATAGATCATCACATGTGTTTAGTCTAAACTTTGACCAAAAAATGTCTGGCTAATTTGGATTACAGTCACATAGAATAATCTTGAAAAATTTTCTTAATTGAACTCTAGTTTTCATCACTGTTGCCTCTTGTAAACACTTAGATCATTCATTGTCATCTCCTAAATTTCAAGCGCAATACATGCTCTTTTAAATGTGCGATGAAATTTCCTATCATCAGAATCCCCAATTATATTCAAGTTGTCAAAAAAATTTGCACCTCTACAACCATTAGTAATAAGTGCATGTAATATAACTCACCGGCATTAGGACTAACAAAGTGCATCCTTGCAATCGGAAAACCATGCTTCCTTAATTTCCATTTTTTTCTTGTCTCATACAAAATGTTGTTGGAACTCTTGATAAATATATGCTTTGGCGGTTGGATTCTTGAGATAATAATCATAGAATGATATCAATGTTTACTTATAGATTTTTTCAGCAATATTAGCCTTGTTCATTGACTTAGTTGCATCGTACACGGTTCTTTGTTGGCCTGGAAAATGAATAGACAGTCGAAATATGTTAGGTACTTTTTGATGCATTGAGTGACAGTACAAACGTCACACGTATCCTCTGGTGGACCAATATACCTTGCATCAATGTACTGTTTCACCTTATCACATAATTATTGTTTCACAATTTTGGTCTTTATAGATATATTTATATATGTAGTTAACATCCCTTAAACACCCAAGAATCTCAATATTAATGTGGCAGTTGAACATTCTAGAGTAATATGGGTTACAGGGAACAACATTTTTGTTGTTCGCTTTGTATCCCGTGTGGACAATCACTTCCTTCCCATTATCGTGACGACGAAATATTGTATATTCACCTTCAACCATACTTGTACTCCCGTTATTTTTATCCGGATATACTCTGCTCCATTTTCCATTCTTCGTGCACATGGAGTCCACACCACATGGACCATGTCCCATGCATTTCCTAACAGTCATAAATAAAATTAGATCGGTTTTTTCATCTGGAAATTCAACACACAAATTTATCAACCTGTGTAATTGTCTGAATTTTTTCAGGACCATATAAAAATATAAGAGCATACATATGAGGTGAACCACGTTTCTGAAATTCAAACATGAACGCAGGAGAAACTACTTTTGTGAACACATTTCCTTTCTCCATTTCTTTCATCAACTCAGCTCGAAGACACGGGATATTGAGATCAGGATGATCTGAAGCATACTGATGCGGTTCAAACTCTTAAATTTTTGGTCAACGGATTCGCGGTCATTGTTAGGAAGATATTTTGATGATGATTAAACTGTGTAATGGACATTCAATCTTGATAAATCTCATAAATATGCCTGGGACTACCAATAAAAGTCGACGATGAACACATATGGCTTACCTCCTTCATCGGGATTCAGTCCAGATTCTGTCCGGTCCTTTTTATTTTTATAAGAATCTACTCGCAATTTATCTTGATTTTTTTAAGATAATACAGGTGGTTTTGTTCGGTTGATGACCAAGCATCCACCAAGTACTCTTGAAACAATTTGTTTGCTCTTAAAAGGACAGAATACTCGTCTGGATGCTTACAAAATCAAAAACTGTGAAATTGTTTCTGAGTTAACTGTTTTAAAATATATTTTCCTGCGTTCGGATCCAGCTATTTCATATCTGAATGCCGACTAATCTAGCCCTATGGAAATAGTAAAATGTAATGCAGAGGAAAGTATGGGCAGTGACACTCTGAGACACATTTGAATCCATTTTTCCCTTCCGGCGAAGAGATACATTTGAATCCATTTTCCCCTTCCGGTGAAGTATGATATCTCTGAAGTTAGGTCTTTGAGAACCATCTCCAGATAATATAAGGGAAACTTCGTCAGTCATTGGCAGGTTATAACGCCTTTCATATGTAGTTTTGTTATATTGCATGATGACTTTGACATTTTGTTCGGCGGGATTGACATTGCTTAGAATCTCTTGTGCCTGGAAATATTTAGTGCAAAACATATTATGTTTTGAGATAATTTTCTGAATTATTCCAAGAACGTCTTTACCCAGTTGGGGATTTTATTTTGCACGAACATCCAAGGATTGATCAGGATCATAGACATATAACTGTTTATGGATTGGGTCTTTACCCTCGTTGGGTAGTAACGTTTGGGTGTTGTTCCGAAGTTTCCATTGTTCCTCAAAATGATTTTAGGACATTTCCCTTTAAAGTTCTCTTATCCAGTTTGCAACCAGAATGGAAGATTTCGAAGTACTGTACTCTCGGATGTGATCCCCGAAAAAGCCTTGAATTGGCTTCGTATTCGTCAAGTAAATCCATTATTTCTTGATGAGGCTCTCACAACGCATGGAGTATTATATTTTCTTTGCGATAACATTTTGCAACAGTTGGATTCTTCTTGGATGAGTCAGACGTCTTATCGTCGATCCAATGTTGTGCTCCACACACTGGAAATTCAATATCCGACAAGTGTAGATCCTCTTTCTGGTTTACGGTGCTCTGTGTAGCAACGTCTCTGAAAGACCATATAATCATCTGATATAAAATCTTCATTAGCAACTGTCATGTACACATCTAAAAATATACACATAGGTAGCGACAATTATGTATATACAAATATAAGAAACGATAAAGCCGAAAAATTATGTAAATGTGAGGTTACACTTGAATATAAGTTGAATCAAAAGGTTTAACAGTTGATTCCAAAGGCTCCATTAAAGCGTGTACAATTACGTCTTCATTGTCTTCCGAAATTCTTGAATTTATGTTTACATTAATCTACAATCAAACAAACAGATAGTCTTAGCTACTTAGGCTTGTAAAGAGGACAGAATCCACAAATATAATTTGTTTAGATACTTTCCGTACTGTCCGAGACAATGTTTTCGCACAAGTGGTTTTAATAGCATGTGCACAGCCGTTTGGGATGGTTAGCGTGTAACATGCACATCTAAATTTTGTTAGTAACATATGACCATTCAGTAATTTTGACACTGTAAAATAATTAATTTTATATATTCTTTAATGGATGCATCTATCTTACGTCGAGCTCCCTTATGACGACCTGCTTGTGGGGCAATTTGTTGATTCTAATACAAAGACAAACAAAATATTGCAGTCACATGGAATTGTCTAATGAGTACCGTTACCTTTGTGATTTTGTTTTTCAACAAATTATAATTAAAATCAACCCAAATTAGCATTAAATAGATAATTATTGTTAAAAATGTAGCCAGCAAGTAGAAAAATAATATATACTGCATTACACATGGGTAAAAATCGAAGACATAGGAACCCAAGTGTAGAAAAATACCCAAACTATACATTGAATTGTGGAGATGAGGCATGTAAAATTGGATAATCAACTTCTGCATAGATTGCATGGAAGTGTAGATGTCAATTACTTTGAATAAGTTGTTGATGTATTTTTTTTCTCGGCGCATCCGTTGGGCTAAGGACCTTTTATTACCAAGGTTAAGAGAATTGCTCTTGCGGCATGTCCGCTACATTATATATAGTGTCACTTGAAAGTCAAAATATTATCAAAACACAAATGACAAAGCATCTATATAATAAGAAAACAAAATTACATTTACATGAGGATAGGAAACATGTAAATTTAGCGAATTATGTTCCGTACTGAGACGTTTTTCCCTTTCTTTTCCCCAACTGCTAATGTTGAGAGGATCACCTTTTAGTGGCATATCTGTTGTGGGAACTGTTGCAAGGCTGTTAATGGGGTGCCCACCCAAAGGCAATGACTATTTTGTCTTATATGTATTTTGGTACAATTCTCAAACAATTCGGCATCCCCTATTAGCAATCTTGAAATATTGAAAGGCCTACTTATTTTAGGCAACGGCATGTCAACTTGTCTAAAATATTAAATTTTCATAAGTTTGCCCCATTAGCCAAGTGTTACGATCTCACTAAGATGGCAAGATCAAAAAGAAAGATATTTGAAGAAAAGAAAAAAAAGGGTTTACAAGACGAACCCAACGTCAGATACTTTAGGCTATAGACGAGCCTTGCGTCCAAGTATTAGGCTAATAACCCAAACCTCAAAGAACACAGTTAAAAACTTAAAACCATATCCTTCATTACTTTCCAATATCTTTAAATAAAGGATACATATACCCACGACTCTTTAGATCCTAAAGACTAGGGAAAACTACTTCCACTAAAACATGATAAACATTAACTCTTACTAACTAGGAAGACTAAACTTGTTTGTTTGCAGCTGACTCGGCGTCTGAATCTGAGTCAATCCCTGACTCGGACCGAGTCAGCAGTCAGACCGTTTGTTTTCCATTTTGAGTCAGATCTGACTCGACCTATGACTCAGACATAACCCTGACTCGGACTCATTTGAGTCAGGTAACAAAATACCCCTGACTCATGGGACCAAACCACTGACTCACTTATTTCCGAGTCAGATGAGTCAGATCTGACTCAAAACAAACATATCGACTCAGATCCAGATGAGTCAGGTGATTTCACTCAGATCCAGATGATTCAGATCCAGACGACTCAGATGAGTCAGGAGTAAACAAACATGGTGTAACTTACTGAATCTGACTTGGTAAATCAGATTTCCTTTACTTATTCACGACTAACAACTCCTACTGAGTAAATGAAATTCAAACACTAACAAAACAGGACTAACAACAAGACTAACAAAACCAAACATTAAATTGACTGTAACAACTCCTCCTCCCATAATTAAAGCCCTGTCCTCAAGGCTATGGACTGTTAGTCTCCATGAAAAGTTCTTCATCTTTTTCTTCAATCACTGGAGTAATCATAAAAAGATTTTTGCAGTGATGTGCCGGCCTGAACTTCTCATCACAATGGAAGCATAGTCCTTGTTTCTTACGTTCTTGTAACTCCAAAGTAGTTAACTGCCTTACTGGAATTTTTCCCTGAGTTGTTGTTGGAGTAACAACAAACACTTGTGACTTATCACGAGCCTCAAACAAACGTGCCAACCCAATTGATTCTGACAGTGTTGTTGGTTTATTTGCCTGCAACCCACTAACGAATAAACTTACTTGCCTGGTTTGTGGTACTGAACCTGATTTTGCTAATAACTTTTGAAATTGATTTTGATAGTCTTCAACACTTCCAGTTTGCTGCAACTTACTAAGTTCTCCAAAGAAATCAAGATAGTTATTTGGACCACAACGAGTTAGGATGCTAAACTTTCCTGCAAACAAAAAGCGCATAAAGGAGGAAACTTGAATAGCAAAAATAAAAACAGATGAGCAAGAACTCAGGAATATGAAAAACAGGGGAATATGAAGCGGTTAATAAACATAAACATATGTGAAAAACCCTATTTTAATGCTCTAGATCCTAGAGCCAGGAACATCTAGGAATACCTGGACGTCCCTAGTCATCCCCAAGCATCACCATCCTTTATTGCATTCACCCACACCGTCTCTATAAGGTTTTTAGAGGTTACACGATCGAATTAATCAGTGTTCGATGAATATTTTGTTATTGCTTACTTGCTTAGGTAGAGAGAGCAGAGGGAGACTTACACAGTTGTTTCCTGACGACCACCTTGGGACCCAGTACTGTAGAATATTCCAGCGGGTTTGCCAGCCAAAGATTATGTTCTTCGTAGACCCCCTGTGGGTCTAGAAAATCTTTGCATTGATCTTCCATCATTCCAAATCGAGTAGGGAATACAAAGATAAGCAATCATCAAGATCGTTAGGAGTAAAATAGGCACGTCAGTCTTTGGTGGCGCACCCATCTTTCCAAGAACCTCTTCGGAGAGTGCTTCAGGTACCTGTTACATAGACAAAAACTATTCAGCAACACTATCCAGGTGAACTGTATCCCACTACAAATTTACATTTTGATTATATTTATTCATCAATCATCATAACTGTCTCCACTTTATTGTGTATGCTGGAACATCTGGTGATACACGCCAAATATGTAAGTGATTTTTCCCTACTTCAACTCATAATGGTGACATTTGTGATTTTACAGGAAGTACAGGAAGCTGCAACAGTTCAGATGAAGCAGAAGCAAGAGGCTCCTGGGAAGCTACCAGATGGGCAAGAAAGAAAGGATTAGATAACCTAATCTTTCTTAATGACAATCAAAGCATCATAAGTGGAATGAAGAACAAGTTTTTTGCTGTTGACTGGAGAAGTAAAGCATGCTTAATGAAAATATGGGAAGACAAGAAATTTTTTGCTAATGTCTCCTATTACTATATAAACAGAAATTGTAACTATCTAGCAGACAAGTTAGCCAAGTACCTAGTTAAATTAAATGATGTTGTAATAGACACTAGTAATATGGAGGAATAGAGTAAAGCTACATGGATAGCAAAGCTCTGTGAACTCAACCATGTAATATCTTTTGCTTAGTTTTTTATAAAATTTCCCTTTATCAAAAAAAAAAAAAAAAAAAAAAAAAAAAAAAAAAAAAAGCTCATGCTTTGCTCCCCATACTCCACCCATCACGGGATTGAAAATTTGAAATCTTTTTCAGCCCTTGATAACATAAATAACTGAGCATGTTTCTCAAATTGGGTAGGTACGACAGACCATAAACCATAAACTAAATATTAGCAATAACAACAGTGAACTAACAAGGGACAAAATGATCTTGAAATATCAAATATCAAGTGGAAATCAATACGAACAACAGAAAGAGATGAAGAAAAATCTGGGGCATCATTAAGTCAGCAGAGACAGAGAGATACTTCAGCAGGAATCAAATATTTGATGTTGTAGTTGAAATTACAGATGAAAGTGAAAGAAAAGGTGCAGTGATGAAAATGGGTGGTGGTGGTGGTGCGGTGGTGGCGGCAGTAGTGTGTCTCATCGAGTTTACACACGGCCGCACCAAAATGAACAGATCATAATTTCGTACTTGTTTAAGACTTTGTCAAGTGGCTAGGCTACAAAAACCGAAACCAATAGGCTGGAGATTGATGCATTCATGTAGTTGAGACTTGAGAGTAATAAAGTGGTATCACCTGATTGCATGGGGAAGTGGATGGGGGAAGTAACACAATTACATTAAGAAGAAGAAAAAAAATATTTGGAACCAAATCATAGGTAAAATCACGGCAATCCAATTTTAGTTATACATGATAATATTCACAAATATACTAACCTCTTCTGTCTTCTGATTCAATGTTGTAAAATGAAAGTGGGTTCTCCTACCAAAAGTTCTTGAAAGGAAGTGACTTCCAGCTTTCATTAACTGCTTGTTTTTGCATTTGAACTTCTAATGAGAAGTTAGTTGCGTTCAAAACATCAAGAAAGAGTTCCTACACAATGCAAATTATAAAATAGGTAAAACTTAAAATGTTAACAAACTCAAAAAAAGTTTGATGCAAATATAATTAAAGTAGCAGGTTGTTTCTTCTTCAGACAGTTGTAGATTCTTACTTTCATAGTTTGTTTCATAGTTTGATGAGGTCCCTTGGCTGCAATAAGAAATAAAACAAAATAAGATGATAGTGAATGGAGAGGTTTGTAAAGAAAGTGAGTCACATGTTGATATAGTCCGAGATTGTCGAAATTCACATCAAAATCCAAAGCAAGCTACAGTGAAGTATGCTAAAGGTGAGAGGAGGAAATTTCGTTCCTCTGAGAAAGAGGGCTAAATCTAGAGTGTACGTAATTGAAGTAACAATAGATGACATATATAATAAAGAATATGAGCTACACCCATCACATCAGAAGACATATATACATTTGATTAAAGTTCATTCACCTGCTTTAGCAGCAGTAGCATTAGAAGCTACAGTTTTATTACTCAAGTTGGCCTTTATTCAGCAAAATAAAATACAATGAATTACCTTGGTTCAAGGTCTCACCATTCACAGAGATCAGGAGGTCAAGCAGGCCCATGTTCTCGAAGTATCCTATAAGTTCATTAGAGAATAACTTTTAAATTCACAGCTGCGATTTACAGTAATCGTAGAACAATTAGTGAGAGGGCATATAGAGACTTGAGCTTTCTATCTATGAGCTTATTGTTGTTAAGAGCTGGCCATCTGAAGCTCTAAGTCATCTTTCCACCAATGTGCTAACCGATAAGCCTAAAAATCTTTGGATTTTGACATCACAAAAAGCTTCGATCGGGTCTGCATTTTTCTTCCTAAAGACTTACTACTACTTGGTCCTATTTCATTTCAGGATCGGCAAAACAATAAATGTATCACTATTTTTTGGCATATAAATGAAGAACCTATTTCATGAGTTATGCATAAACTTTCCCATTCTTAAAAACCTACACATTCATTTTGATTCTCCCCAATTAACGGTAGCATCGATTTGAATCTTTTCCAAACAAACCCGGGTTTCTCTCCAATATTTCTCATACCCTAAGCAAAAGAAACTGATAATGGATTAAACAAAGACGCCTCAACAAAAACAACTTATATTGCTAATGCTTTACCAACTTAAAGTGCAAGATCAACTCCTACGTACCAATGCCAGCAATGCATGCATTACATCTTTCAAATATATCCAGGTACATTTTAAACCTTTTAAAGCTCCCTTGATAGCAAACCGTACTTATAAAAATCTGCCGAAATAAGAAATCAACAGCTTCGCTATATTGCAAAGACAGCATCCTTCAAAAAGACAACACAAAGTTGGTTGAGAGTTTAGGAAATGAAGACAGCAGCTAGTGCCCAGTGGACCAATAAAATTGAATTTTTACCTAGGAAGTCAATTTGATTTGAGTAACATTTAAGACACAGATAACGACCAAGATGTTACATACCATATGGTCAATTGTCCCCAAAACCACCTGTTGTAACTGATCACTTGTGGCTCCTTGCTCACTTGATCTCTAGTCCCATAATGATCCTGGTGGATGAGTACATAGAGCTCAGTGAATAATTAAGAAATAGAAAAACAACAATTTTTCAGGAAGTTGAAATGAATTTAAACTATCACTGCATCAGTACAGACCAAAAGAATGTGATTTCAGCCTAAAGGTTATAAAATGACCATCCTTAACTTCTGTATATTAGCTTTTTAAAGTTAATTTAAGAGGACTTTCTAGAAGGGTGCTTCGCGTTTCATGATGTTTTTATCTTCATTATTTCTACTTCTTCTCTATCTTCACATAACTGGCTAAACACAAAACCTCTCCACTGGTTTTGAATACCTACAATTCATTTTGAATACACACCATTCACTCCACAAATCATATTTAGCAAAAGAGCAAAAAAACAGTGAAGCATAGAAGTTAAATTCTAATATTATATTGAATCAACAACAACACAATCACATAGCTTGATTCGTAGCCAAAATCCAACTTCAATACCTTAGTTTGGGATTTTCAAGTCCAGTCCCTTCCCATTCCCGTCAACATTTATGTCCTATTCAAAAAATAATTTATTGAAAACAACTGGTGGATGCCTGTTATTTTGAATGCTTATACCACCTGGCCCATAATTTAAAAGGAAGTATGAGACATGAATGAGGCTTGGCATTAAAAAGTTTGCATCATCTTCTGCCACTGCATTGTCCAAAACAGGACATTGTCAACAAAAATTCAGTTGCAGTAGCTTCAAGGATCTCGCTATGATCAATAAAATTTTCAGAGATATGATAAAGAAAAAAGAAAAAAACCGTCAAACAAACTTAACTGAACTGAAAAAAAGAAATTATTCATTGAATTCGATGTGTTATAGCAATGCATTCGCCATTATATATACAATATGATCTGATAAGAGCTTAATGTTGCATACTCAAAGAATATATATCGTACCGTACACTAAAAAGAGTTAACATGCTTTTCTCTAAGATATTCAATTTTTTAGGTTAATAAAACAAATATCAGAGCAACAATGTATACGGAATCAATCACCTGTTTTGTTGATGGAGACGGGAGATGATTGAGGTAGTCTTGGTAATGGCGACTGAATCGAATTTAAACTTTTGTTGGACAACATTGAAAATCCCCCAAATTTACCATCAAATATATGAACCCTAAGTTTTAAATTCTAAAATCGTGACAAAATCAATTACTTATTCCAAAATCTCTTCTTACCTAAAAACCCTTCAAGTACGACTGAATCCACAAAAGAAGATGCAGATATTGTAAGCACTTGTAAAAGCATGAGAAGATGATGCTGTGGTCAGTAAACCACTTTGGCTGCTCGAGAAGAAGGAGTATGTGAAGTTATAGATAGATTCTGGTGATGGTGTATGAGAAGATTTAAAGAACCAAAGAAGAGTTTGACGGCGTCTTTTCATCAACGGTGTTGACGGTGGTTTTTAGTTTAAGGTTAATATCGTAAAACCTTACTTCTGACATGACGTCATTACAATCATTAGCGCATTTATCGAATCATTCAACATAGCTACGTAAGAATTACCAGCGTACCTTTTTTTTATACATGTGTCATGTTCCACGACAGAACCCTTAGTATTGACCGACATCATCTCCGTACATACCAAACCCTAATTCTCATGCTACCGCGCCAAGGCATGCCAACCATGCCAGCCGCACCACTGTGCCAATGGAAAACCATGCCAGCCACATCTCCGCACCAAGGCATGCCAACCATGCCAGCCGCACCACTGTACCAATGGCAAACCATGCCAGCCACATCTCCGCGCCAAGGCATACCAACCATGCCAGCCACATCTCCGCGCAGCCGCACCATGCACCAATGGCATGCCAAACCCTTGGCCCCACCATGCCAAGCCAACCGCACCTTGCCTTGGCCCCACCATGCCAAGCCGTCCGTACCAAACCCTTGGCCCCTCTATGCCAAGCCATCCGCGCCATTGGTCTTGGCCCCACCATGCCGGCCTTCCCTATGCGGCTACCAAAACAAAGGCGTGTGACGATCAACGGCCACCCTTCCATCCTAGATGCAAATCCTATTCGTCCAAGGTCGCCAAACAACGCACGGTAACCTTTGGCCCCAAACCCTAGTTTTGGCCACGCCAAACCGCGCCAAGGCATGCCATGCCACATGTGCCATTGGCATGCCAACCACCTTGTCGCGCCATACCATGCCGGCCTTCCCCATGCGGCTACCAAAACGAAGGCGTGCGACAATCAACTGCCACCCTTCCATCCTGGATGCAAATCCTAGCCGTCCAAGGTCGCCGAACAACGCGTGGTAACCTTTGGCCCCAAACCCTAGTTTTGGCCACGTCAAATCGCGCCAAAGCATGCCATGCCACATGTGCCAATGGCATGCCAACCACCACCTTGCCGCGCCACACCATGCCGGCCTTCCCCATGCGGCTACTAAAACGAAGGCGTGCGACTATCAACGGCCACCTTCCATCCTGGATGCAAATCCTAGCCGTCCAAGGTCGCCAAACAACGCATGGTAACCTTTGGCCCAAAACCCTAGTTTTGGCCACGCCAAACCGCGCCAAGGCATGCCATGCCACATGTGCCAATGGCATGCCAACCACCTTGTCGTGCCATACCATGTCGGCCTTCCCCATGCGGCTACCAAAACGAAGGCGTGCGATGATCAACGACCACCCTTCCGTATTATATACAAATCCTAGCCGTCCAAGGTCTCCAAACAACGCATGGTAACCTTTGGCCGAAAATCCTAGTTTTGGCCACGTCAAACCGCGCCAAGGCATGCCATGCCACATTTGCCAATGACATGCCAACCACCTTGCCGCGCCATACCATGCCGGCCTTCCCTATGCGGCTACCAAAACGAAGGCCTGTGATAGACGCATTTATGTGTCTAATTTGTCCCAATTGTTTATATTGTTAGTGCTCGATTTTGTACTTATTTGGTTATTTTATGTCTTTTTAGGTGTTTTTGGAGAAATAAGCTTTTGCGGCGAAATTGGCTCAAAATGTGGCATTTGAACCTCCGTAGATAACGTACCAGAAGCACCCCAGAAGTATGTTGGAAGCACCCCAGAAATACCCCGGAGGAACCCTGAAAAAGTGGTGAAAATATCCCAGAAAAATAACTATTTGCACCCAAGGGGAAAGTGTTATTCGGACTCTCACTATGGATAAGGGGTAACCCAATTCGGACATGTGCTAAAGGTACACCAGAACTGGATAAGGGGGATGAAGAGTTTGGGGTCGAGCCAGAGCCAGGAGGAGCGAAGAAGAAGGAAAAACAACAATGTTCACCTGCTGCTGCTGCTGCCATTAAAAAGCTTCAAGAACACGAAGAACAGACTCTCCAGGACAGTCTTATTTTCAGCAGCTCCAGAACAGTCTTATTTTCAGCAGCTCAACAGCAGAAGAGAGGTGTCGCAGTTCGCTGCAGTTTTCTGTTGTCGTTCTTTTCTGGACGTGTTTTGTGAGTCTCAGAACTACTATTTTATAACTTTTGACTCTTTTAATCACACTTTGAGCTTTGAATTAATATGTTGAGTGTGTGATTGATATGAATAGCTAAACCCCAATACTGGGATGATGGAGGAAACCATTCTTTATGCATGAATAATTTTTATTTAATTCTTTTATGACTATTTGCATTATTATGAATTGAATTATGATTTTTCTTAATTATTTGTGATTTCATTTGATGGTTTATGCTTGGGACTAATCCTTTTGATAGGCCATGCTTAAGATTTACACTTAATATTTTTAAAATCTATTTTGGCAAATAAAGAGTCGATGTTTAGAAGCTATAACTGTTTAGAATAAATACATGAATCGCATGAGTATAAGAATTGGTGAAATCCTGAGTCCTAGTATCTCTTGATCCTGTGACAATTTTGTATATATTTTTGTTTTAAAAATCTTTTCAAGTCCGAGTAACGAACTCTTATTCACCGCACGAAAAATACTACAACAAAATGGCGCCGCCGACGCGGACTTGTATATAGATTTTTTTTAGGCTTATTATTTTATTTTATTTTTTTTACTATTATTTGTTCCTTTTTACGTTTCTTTTTGTGTCTTTGATTTACAGGTTCGGAGTGGAATACTAAGGACTTGGGAACAAAAAGCTTAAAGCTAAAAGCTAAAAGATAAAAGAGAAGAGAAAAAAGACATAATTTTTTTAGGATTTAATTTTTTTTTTATTATTATTTTTTTTTTGTATATAGCTTTTATATATTTTTTTAGAATTTGTAAATAGGCTTTATTTTTCATAATTTTTATAATTTTTGGACTTTTTATTTGGACTTTATTCTGGACTTTTGGACATTTTTATTTTTATTTTTAAACCCTACGGAAGGGTATCCTTAAAACAAAATGTTTGCAGGGAAGGACGACGATTACGATATCGTCTCGGCCCCTCGGGTTCGTACATGACATAGGAGTCGTGGCCCGAGTCGACTTCAACGGTTCATCCCCCGTCTGGTACGGGAGGTAAGTCCATCGAAACACTCTCGAATCTCCTGTAAGCGAGTTACTGTATTCCTTAAGGTGATTCATTGATTGAGGACGAATTTGGACTGTTTTTAATTTCCTAGTAAAGGGCAAGGCCTGTCCAAATCAAGATAAGGACTCGGACTTGTTTGTGATTGCGTAGAATTCCCCTGCAATTAAGAATGTCGAACTGGTATGATAGAAGCCAATACAATGAATATCGACCTGAATTTGAATATGGACATCATCAGTATTATGACCATAGTGAGAATAGTGACTGGGGACGCCAACCTTTTCAAGGTTATGGTCCATACCATGGTGAGCCCAATTACTATCCGCACGCGCATCAGTCATACGAGCAAGAAGATTATAATACTAGTTCTTCGTCTTTAGAGGATACAATCAAAATTTTGAAAAGTAGTCCTTATTATGATCCTTCAGTTCCTATTCCTTCTCTAGAAGAGACTCTCAGGAATTTAGCTAAGTCATCACGTCAGTTAGCTGAATCGACGTATAAATTAGATGAGGTGAATAATGTAGTTATGGATGAAAGAACTGCAACAACAACTGAATATGTAGAAGATATCCTCAATAGATTAACTCAAAACTTAGATCCTACACTAAGTGAACTTTCTTTGGAAGAGACCCTTGAGAGGATAGCTGAGTCGACACGTAGACTTGAGTTAGAGACGAACGCAAGTATTGCTCGAAATAACTTGAATTGCCAATATAGTGTATCCAATAATAACCTTGAGAATGAAGATACTTTTTCACATAATCAAGATAACGAGGTTATAATTGGTAACACTACTTATTTAGATAAGGTTCAATCATCTTCGTACTATTATGATGATGAGGATAGTAGTGATGAAGAATCTGAAATATGTAGGCATAGTAATCAGGAATCTAGTAATCCAATTGAGCTTTATAGTGATTATATTATTTCTACTTCAAATCCAAATAATTTTTATGATTATTCACCTATTCAAAAGGACGAGGATTTGATTAGGGATACCACCGTTTTAGACGATGTAGTTTTTCCTTTTGATTACGAAGCCGATAGTGGTTTAGAGGAACGGGTTCATTTCGAAAATACTGTTTTAGAGTCTAGCGACTTAGAAACAATAGTCTTGGAAGAAGAAGATAGACCCGTAGAGATGAGTAAAGATGCACTACCTGATAATAACTTAGAAGAATCTCTTGAATATTTTAAGGACTCTGAAGATACGGAAATTCAAGAAATAATTAGAGGTCTATCTAGAGAAACTGAAACTCTAAGTTTGGGGGTGATTATCACTTCCCTAGTGCCTTACCTTTAACTCTCAGAAAGTCCCCACACTTAGGACTTGACATCAATGCCTCAACCATTTTACAAGATTACTTTCATTCTCGTTTTCCTGAACCTAGTGATGTCCATAAAGAAGTTCAGTTGTTAGAAACCCATCCTCTGGTTGATGAGGTTAGACCAGGCTATGATACTAAGATCGAATTTGTTTTCCCACCAAATATTTTTCAAACAATTGTGGGAACGTATAAATTTCAAATGTGTCAATTATTAAGTTCTGAGACTAAACCTAATTACTTTAGGATATTAGAATCGACACATTTTCTTAAGAATGACCACTACTCTCACTGTGGTCAATTATGTAAGTCAAACCTGATTGACTTAGAGGATCCTCAATTATTTAGGTTCTTATTTTGTGCTTCTAAGTTCTTATTTAAGTATTTACAGACTCTAGGACCTAATAATTCGGATCTCAATTTTGAGGAGTTGCAGCCTAAAGAAATATATTTAGACCCTTTTATAGAACCTGAACCTGAACCACAATTAGATATAGATATCTTAATCAGGAAACTAGGTAAGGGAATGCTAGTCTTGTACATTTTCTTGGTTCACTGCAGTTTCCTTTTGTCAGCTCTTTTTGGTTTTAAAGACCCACAGTTATTCCGGCTACTGTTATACGGTTCGAGTTGACTAATCCTTTTCTTAGTCTGGCTGAAGACTTTAAACTTAGCACTTCTTGGGAGGTAACCCAATCTCATGCAACCAGGTAATATCCTTCCGTAACTCTTTCATTTCAAATGGTAACAGTTTCTCCTTGTTCATGCTTTTAATTTCATCTTTAGAACATT
>NW_020643262.1:1804506-1812126 GCF_003573695.1 Papaver somniferum
TGAAAAAGAAAAAGAGATGAAAAAAAAAAAAGATGAAAAAAAAAGGTAGTTACCAAAAAGTAAAAAAAGAAAAGAAAAGAAATTGAGAACATACCATTTGACCAAAAGGAATAAATTCAATAAAGTCGACCACTGCTACCCTTGTATATGCCAGTTGTGTTGACCTAGAGTTAGGCTATCGACCACTGGTACCCTTGTATATGCCAGTGTGTTGATATTAGTCAGACTAGTATCTCAATCCATTAGGATAGGTTCATTTTGGCGGAGGCCTTCAGACAGATATGGGAAACGTCGTTCACTTAGTAAACATCAAAACCATCTATGTTTTCTATATCCATCTTCTTGATCTATCCATGTGATTAGTTTAGACTCCGAATATGATGTCCATAGTGCAACTATCTGAGTAGAGCTCTGTCACTTTATATGAATTTTAGTATGCTTGAGTGCAAACTCGTGTACAACAATTGGAATTTCGCATCAGGGTACTTCTTCCTGTAGTCAATAAGTATACCAACCAAGGAGATTCTTTAGTGCTTTCCAAGGTTCTGCGTAGATAGCTAAGGTCTGGAGTACAGGTTTTGTGGGTGTATCTCTGGTAAGCCCTCCCGAGACTATAACTCGGCCACTAGGGCCACCTAGGGGTTTAAAGGCTTATTGCATACGCTAAATGCAATCGACGATGCCTGCGACAGTGAGTTAGGATTTTATTTTGTAGTTTTGATTTGCTCGGGACTAGCAAATAATAAGTTTGGGGGTATTTGATAGACGCATTTGTGTGTCTAATTTGTCCCAATTGTTTATATTGTTAGTGCTCGATTTTGTACTTATTTGGTTATTTTATGTCTTTGTATGTGTGTTTGGAGAAATAAGCTTTTGCGGCGAAATTGGCTCAAAATATGGCATTTGAACCTCCGTAGATAACATACCAGAAGCACCCTAGAAGTATGTTGGAAGCACCCCAGAAATACCCCGGAGGAACCCTGAAAAAGTGTTGAAAATATCCCAGAAAAATAACTATTTGCACCCAAGGGGAAAGTGTTATTCGTACTCTCACTATGGATAAGGGGTAACCCAATTCGGACATGTGCTAAAGGGATACCAGAACTGGATAAGGGGGATGAAGAGTTTGGGGTCGAGCCAGAGCCAGGAGGAGCGAAGAAGAAGGAAAAACAACAATGTTCACCTGCTGCTGCTGCTGCCATTAAAAAGCTTCAAGAACACGAAGAACAGACTCTCCAGGACAGTCTTATTTTCAGCAGCTCCAGAACAGTCTTATTTTCAGCAGCTCAACAGCAGAAGAGAGGTGTCGCAGTTCGCTGCAGTTTTCTGTTGTCGTTCTTTTCTGGACGTGTTTTGTGAGTCTCAGAACTACTATTTTATAACTTTTGACTCTTTTAATCACACTTTGAGCTTTGAATTAATATGTTGAGTGTGTGATTGATATGAATAGCTAAACCCCAATACTGGGATGATGGAGGAAACCATTCTTTATGCATGAATAATTTTTATTTAATTCTTTTATGACTATTTGCATTATTATGAATTGAATTATGATTTTTCTTAATTATTTGTGATTTCATTTGATGGTTTATGCTTGGGACTAATCCTTTTGATAGGCCATGCTTAAGATTTACACTTAATATTTTTAAAATCTATTTTGGCAAATAAAGAGTCGATGTTTAGAAGCTATAACTGTTTAGAATAAATACATGAATCGCATGAGTATAAGAATTGGTGAAATCCTGAGTCCTAGTATCTCTTGATCCTGTGACAATTTTGTATATATTTTTGTTTTAAAAATCTTTTCAAGTCCGATTAACGAACTCTTATTCACCGCACGAAAAATACTACAACAGCCTGCAACAATCAACGACCACTTTTTCATCTAAGATGCAGATCTTAGTCGTCCAAGGTTACCAGCTAACGCATGTCAACCTTTGGCCCTAGTTTGGTCGCGCCTAAATAAAGCCAAAACCCTAACTTTTAGCCGCGCCTAAACTGGGCCACATTAAAGCCATACTAATCATACTTTCATGCCACTGGCTACCAAACGAAAGGTTGGAATAATCAACGGCTACCTTCCTCTTAAGATGCAAAATCTCGGCCGCTGAAGGTCACCACCGAGCCGGCAAGTCTCCCAAGCTCAACTTTCCAGATAACAACAACATGCTACATGTTTTCCACGAAAACACTCGAGACATCAACACATGTCACAAACTGGGGGATGCTCATTGGGTATTGGTTTGGCGGTTTACAGCGTGCGGCGTACATTACGCTCGTTATAAGAAAGTGTCATAAGGATGAGGCGGTTAGTAAATACAGGTAGTAATGGTAAAACGCTTTCTTGTATGGAACATCAATTCCAAGCGTTACCGGTTACCACCTCCTCCCATTTACTCACCCGTTTTACATTTATTAATAAGACCAGAGTACGTGTCACTTCGACTTGTATAAATAGGCATTACCTATTTCCACCGAACAACAAGTTCTGGTCAGAAGCATACAACACTCAAAAACGTTTGCTAGCTCTCCCATCTGTTAGCTTCCCACTTTCTGATACAAGTCACAAAACAACTACTATTCCAGAATCAACCATTCTGGTCTCAACACTCTCTTCGCTTCCCTCCCCAAAACCAACCCTTCTCCTCCACTTTGTGACTGAAGCAAGTCTGGAACGACCATTTATTGGTTTAGGACGGACTTGTGCTGATTAATATTTCGAATCTAAAGTACTCTCTTGTAGTACATTGTTTAGGGTTTAGATTTGTTTCTCACCCACATCACACGAAATTACCGAAACCAGCAGAAACCGTTTTCATCCTCAAACAATTGGCGACCACAGTGGGAGATTGGTCTTTCGGTTACAATGTTAATTTTCAATCCTCTATCTCATACTTCAACCCAGACATCAGGGCGGTAGAGGCAAATGATCCGCTCAGGGATCAACGACTCAGCTACCAGACGGCCCGATACGACCAGCGCAGGGATCGACGACTCAGTTACCAGACGACCCGATTACCAGTCATGACACGGCAAGGGGCGACTGGGGACTTCCCTGAGGTTAAAAGCAAATGATCCGCCCAGGGATTGGCGACTCGATTATCAAGTGACTCAGGGACGACTGGGGACTTTCCACAATTTCGGTGCTTCTCACAAAACTCGGACTTTCACCTGACTCATTTTTCGTTAGAAGATCCAAAAAACCGAGTAAGTCTTGCCTAGACAAAATACATGGTTTACTATTTCAAGTCTTCACGGGAATGATAAAACCGATAGCCATGTTATGTTTCATCCCATGTCATCTACCGACACGCAACATTTACGGTTCCATATCTTCCCTGGGATGTTTGTGTCACTTAAAATCATAACCAAAAATGGCATCATCCTAAAACAGTTCATCCCGAATAATAATCCAAAACCCTCATAGGTAACACTTGTCTATCAACCCAAAAATCCAGAAAATCAAAACCATAAAGCCAGGTGTTTCATTTGCCTTTAAAAAAAAAAAGAAACAGAAGAATTTCAAAAGACAGAAGTGCATTCAAAGGAAGCCATTCAACGGTGTTTTGCCCTTCTCGAAGAAGGCGTCCTTCGTCATTTGTAGGACCGCCTGTTTCAGTTCCAACTCTTTGGACAACCTTTCGACCTCCGCTTCTTGTTGTTTGGCCACGTCCGCAGAAGGACCTTCGGTCACCTTGTCCTGCAACTTTTGGATCTCAGAGAAACCCTAACGCCCAGTTCCTCGTGGAATCAGACACCTACCCGTACGTACCTACTTTGCATAATAACGATTACCAGACACTATTCATGAGGTAGCCGACGCTACTACAGTGATATTCGAAGAGAAGAGAAATATTTATACAGATTCATGGAAGGCATACCTATGGGTAGGATTTTCCCCAAAACAAGAAAACAAATTGAAAGAGAAACGTTGGAGTACATAGCTGCAATACGCTTGCCCACTTTATTGCTACTGCGCTACCGCTAACACCAGGACGTGAGAACAAAGATACGAGATAAAAAGGAGAGCCAACCCATTTTATACGCATAACACTTTTGGAATTTGAATAAGGAAATGATTTCTTATTTTAGCTACGTATGGAAAGAGGCAACTGGGCCCGCAATAACAAGTCAGTGTCCACGCCAAGCCAACGCCCATTCCAAGCCGATCCAGCGCTAACAGCTTGCATCTTTCCAGCGCCAGCAGCTTGCATCCTTCTAGCGCTAACAACTTGCATCTTTCCAGCGCCAGCAGCTTGCATCCTTTCCAGCGCTAACAACTTGCATCTTTACAGCAGCTTGCATCTTTCCAGTGCTAACAGCTTGTATCTTCCCAGCGCCAGCAGCTTGCATCCTTCCAGCGTCGCCTTTTGAACGCCCAGTAGAAGGGAATCAGCAATCTAATTTCATCACACGTAAAGATCAGGAACGACTTCTCCAAAATCGAAGCAAAGAAAATCAACAACCCCCCTGAGTTCACAAAGACTCTCTTCCTGTCAGGAGCTGCATAATTTCCGGGGACTTCGCCCATAAAATCGTGTTGTCTATGATGAAACACTTATGTGAGATTCTGTAGGCGCAGCGTCAAGACATATTTGCAGCCCTCAACCGCACTGTATCAGGGAAGCAGCTGTTTCCAACCAGATAAGCCGTTCCCAAACCCCAACCTCTCCTGGAAAGCACGATTGATAGATGGAACTTGGGACTCCTAACCATTATTCGCTTGAAGGGTGTCCAGTTTGACAGCACACTGATTAACGTAGCCGCTCCGCTTCAACGTTCGCTCCCACAGACGCTTCACTTCAACGTCCTCCAGCAGCGGCTCCGCTTCAACGTTCGCTCCGACAGCCGCTCCGCTTCAACGCTCTCTCAAGCAACCGCTCCGCTTCAGCATTCTCTCCATGAGCTGCTCCAGAATTCGAAGCTGAAGCTTCAGCGTTTGGATCCTTAAGTTTCAACATCCTTTCCAAGAGCCGAAGCTGCGTCAATGCCGTTTCTTCCTGCAAAGGGTCGTACCACCACGCTCCCCATGTCAAGGATCATGATCACAGCCAGCCAACCTTCGTAGTCATGACCGCCTTTTGATCCATCTCGCCAAAACTCGTGAACATGGACAGTTTGCTCACTTACGCGTCCAGCCAATCCTTTTACTTCCATGGATGCCCATACAATTCCAGCCAACCTACTTTGTTACCACGACAATGTAGTCTCTTCTGATTACATATGCTACCAAGAACTGTTGCCGCTCATTTGTTGATACCATCCAGAGCTTCACCACAGCAGTAATCACTACAAAAGTAACCTGTACTCCTCCATATTTTAAGTTCCACGTGGAAGAAGTAACAAAATCACCAGTACGAACGCACGATGGTGATGTCTTTATCATGGTCAACCCACTGACCATACAAGATGGAAACATGTAAACCATACTTGGGGACTGAGGATATACACGGAATCCCTTCATTGTCAAAGCTCAGAAGACATGTTCAACCAAAAGGTCATAGCCACAACAAGGTCATCTACTCTTCAAGGGTGCAGCGCAAGAAAATCATCACATATCTGTCCAGAAGACGCCTTCAACACTTTACAAGGCCGCGGAGGATCCCAAGCCTGCTCAGAGGAAAACAACTTCAGAAACTAAAGAAGAATGTGACTGGGTACTGCTCATCGCAGTCCATCCCGATGACCATCAAAGACTCATGAGATAACTCCAGAGACGCGGATGAAACATTTTATTGAAGAAATAGAGGGAGCCATGATAAACAACATAACTCTCTCATTCCTACCACTTCACAGGATATTTCATCATGTGATATTCTGATCACCCCAGTGTCACATTCAGAAGAGTACGATAAGCTTATATCAAATCCCGTGGACGTGGATTCAAGGCGATGCAATGAAAGTAGGATACACATGGGGACTACCAACATGAGACGCTTTCACTCCCCTCAACCAGGTTATTTCTGATTTCAACATGATCACTGTCGAGGTTTTACGAGCCGTAGAAATTTCTCAACATGAAGCCGTACATGTGCACCGAAGACTCCAAATGCACGCCACAAAGATACATTCACATATTCGACCAAGCCATCATATCTAACAGAAGCATAACTGGGGACTCCTCACTACATCCCATTCCACACGATAGTCCAAGATTCGGAAGATGGTTCGAAGGATGCCACTTGGAACCAAGTCCTTGAAGACTTGATAGTAGCACATCTCCAACAAAACGTCTCCCAACTCATCTATTTCATCCAGTGTCTCCGGAAGATTTCGACCAATACAAGCATCCACAACATATTGTAATCGCGATCAGAGGGTCCAGGCACTGAAAAACATAAAATCAAGGATGAACCGAAAACGCAACCACATCCATCCGTCCTAAGAATGCAATGGAGTTTGATAAATTTTGGAATCCACTGGAGAGACACTGCAGACGAAAGCATGGATCCGGACGAGCAACAAAAACAGAAGAAGTTCAATATCTCTTTTCATGCGGACGGAGTTTCTAGAGTTTGAACAAAATAAAGATTCCTTCTTGCTCCATGAAACGGATGACTGGGCGCGACTATGCCACCTCGGGCCCGCAACATCCCTCTTGAGTTCTTCCTAAATTTTACTGTCGAGCTGTTTTCACCTCCTGAACGAGCTCAAAACCTAAATATTCACAATTAAGGAGATAGGTAATTCTTTTCCGTTCAGAATGGAGGGGCGGACCGTCAAAATCCGAGTTCGTACGAGAATTCTACAGCGATTCTAGAAAGGGCGCTAATTAGGGTTGCAACATGCTAAAATCTGAAGCAAGTTGTTACCTTTCCTAAGCCAGTCGTCACCTTCCCAGGGAACTGAAGCAAGTTTTTATTTTCCTAAAGCCAGTCGTCACCTTCCCAGGGAACCGAAGCAAGTTGTTACCTTCCCGAAGCCTGTCGTCACCTTCCCAGGGAACTGAAGCAAGTTGTTATCTTCCCGAAGCCAGTCGTCACCTTCTCAGGGAACTGAAGCAAGTTGTTATCTTCCCAAAGCAAGTCATCATCTTCTCATGGAACTAAAGCAAGCTGCCATCATTCCACGGGCCCGCAATTCTTCCTGAATTTTACTGTCGAGCTGTTTTCACCTCCCGAACGATCTCAAAACCTAAATATTCCTGCCAACGGAGATAGGAAATTCTTTTCTGTTCAGAATGGAGGGGCGGACCTTCAAAATCCGAGTTCGTACGATAATTCTACAGCGATTCTAGTAAAGGGCGCTAATTAGGGTTTCGGCATGCCAAACCCTAATTCAGACAAAGTTGCCATCATCCCATGAAACTGAAGCCGGTCGTCATCCTTCCACAGAACTGAAGCCAGTCGTCATCCTTCCAAGGAACTCAAGCTAGCTCCACTCCAAGTCGATCAACGCAAGCAGCTCTATTTCAAGACGACCAATGCTGACGGCTCCCATTCCAAGCCGACCAACGCCTGTGGCTCCCATTCCAAGACGACCAACGCCTGCGACTCCCATTCCAAGCCGACCAACGCATGCGGCTCCCATTCCAAGCCGACCAATGCCTGCGTCTCCCATTCCAATCCGACCAACGCATGTGGCTCCCATTCCAAGCCGACCAACGCCTGTGTCTCCCAT